>NC_043760.1:752922-780422 GCF_902148845.1 Salarias fasciatus | reverse complement strand
TTTTCCAGTAATCGGTCATTTGTGGGATTGATGATTAATTAAAAGCACCTTGTTAATCAATGATTTGATGGTTAAATCACTCCGTGGTCTACTCATTCCCGAACAGCTGATTATTTGACATTAGTAATGAATAAATAACAGTTTATTTGGATTAATAGCAATTGATTTTGTGATAAATTACTTCGTGCTTCACGTTAAACAGTCTATTAACACGTAACTGATTGTTATTAGTGATTCACTGTGAACGACCTGTAATTATCAACTGGTAAATGACAATTTACTCAAATTAATAAGCCAAGAAATTGCCTAGAGTAATACTTAAGTAATTTAATATGAATTACACAACGTGAACCCCAACACTGTAAATGTTTAGAGTGTATTGCTCTCCGTGTTCTCCATTGTTAAAGTCTTGTTCTCTGTGTTCTCCGCTGCTATTGTCTACAGTGTACTGTTTTCTGTGGAATGTGTGTGATTTCACTGTTAAAAACCCTCACAGCGCCCGCTACAGGCCCGACATGAGAACTGCATCAGCTCAGTGTTTCTGTGTGAAGGTGAAAGTTTCTGAAGTGAAAATGATAGAAGGATCATTCTGGTGTGTGAAGCTGAAGCAGGAGAACAAGTCAGGAGAACGTTCCTTTGTTCCAGTCAAACAGGCGTTTTTCACCAACACACCGATGCTAATAAGGAAGCTAGCAGCGGCAGCTAGCAGCAGCGGCAGCTAGCAGCGGCAGCTAGCAGCAGCGGCAGCTAGCAGCAGCGGCAGCTAGCAGCAGCAGCAGCTAGCAGCGGCAGCTAGCAGCGGCAGCTAGCAGCAGCAGCAGCTAGCAGCAGCAGCAGCTAGCAGCAGCAGCTAGCAGCGGCAGCAGCTAGCAGCGGCAGCTAGCAGCAGCAGCAGCTAGCAGCAGCAGCAGCTAGCAGCAGCAGCTAGCAGCGGCAGCAGCTAGCAGCGGCAGCTAGCAGCGGCAGCAGCTAGCAGCGGCAGCTAGCAGCAGCAGCAGCTAGCAGCAGCGGCAGCTAGCAGCAGCGGCAGCTAGCAGCGGCAGCTAGCAGCAGCAGCAGCAGCAGTAGCAGCAGCTAGCAGGAGCTAGCAGCTTGTTTCCGATGCGTCTCTCCTTGTCGGGTGTTTGGTTGGATTTCATGGAGAAGCCCTGATCTGAAGTGAGGCAGTTTGCGTCTTGAGTTTCAGGACACAGACTGTTTTGCGCGTCGACCAGGGAAAAGAAAAAACCGTCTGGAGGATTTCAGAGCGACTCTATTTTTCTAGGAGCCACTGATAATAGTAAGAAGTGATTTTTGCCTGCAGGTGAATAAAATACCTCTGCAGCCTTGGGGTTGGAGCTCGTGAGTGTGTGTGAGTGTATTCATAACCCAAGCAAACCAATTTAACAAATTTAATTTAGGTCCTGTCAAGCATGCTCAATACTCTAATATATGCGACGGAGGGAATTCATCGGCGCCCGTTCAAATAAAAACAAGTCCAAAACCCACATTCCACTCTAATGTGGTTGCTGAGTGTGGTCAAAGCTGAACGGAAGGTGAAAGTCTTTCCAGGGAAGCTGCAGACTAATGTCACCCCCCAGGCACCGCCGCAATCAGGTTAGAGACGGGGAAATCCCAGTCGAAGGAGGAAGAACCCGGCGTGGAGGGGCCACCCCTCCGAGCTGCGGCACGTCCAACGCAGTCCAACGCGGTGCTGTGCGTGCCCCCCACCGAGCAAGGCAGCGTCCGGCGTGGCGTGGCCTCCCCCCCCCCATTACAGCAGCAACAAGGAAGCTGTTCATATTGACTGATCTGTGATTGTTTGACAGACATGGAGGCGGTGATTCCTGTCAGTGATATTTCTGATCACGGTCTGGAGGACAAGTAGCCTGGTAAACCAGCCCCCCCCACTCCTCATCCAGTTTGGATGTGGAGTTGAGCTCAGTCTGGATGGAGCCATAGAAACTTCCTGCAGGGGGCGTCGGTTACTCCTTTGACTGACAGGCACTTCAGCCAATCAGCGCTTCAAAACAATACGCCATCAAAATGGGTTAGCTTCTCTCAGGGTTAGCATTAGCTCATTAGCTCTAGCTTCTCTCAGGGTTAGCATTAGCTCATTAGCGCTAGCTTCTCTCAGGGTTAGCATTAGCTCATTAGCTCTAGCTTCTCTCAGGGTTAGCATTAGCTCATTAGCGCTAGCTTCTCTCAGGGTTAGCATTAGCTCATTAGCGCTAGCTTCTCTCAGGGTTAGCATTAGCTCATTAGCGCTAGCTTCTCTCAGGGTTAGCATTAGCTCATTAGCTCTAGCTTCTCTCAGGGTTAGCATTAGCTCATTAGCTCTAGCTTCTCTCAGGGTTAGCATTAGCTCATTAGCGCTAGCTTCTCTCAGGGTTAGCATTAGCTCATTAGCTCTAGCTTCTCTCAGGGTTAGCATTAGCTCATTAGCGCTAGCTTCTCTCAGGGTTAGCATTAGCTCATTAGCGCTAGCTTCTCTCAGGGTTAGCATTAGCTCATTAGCGCTAGCTTCTCTCAGGGTTAGCATTAGCTCATTAGCTCTAGCTTCTCTCAGGGTTAGCATTAGCTCATTAGCTCTAGCTTCTCTCAGGGTTAGCATTAGCTCATTAGCGCTAGCTTCTCTCAGGGTTAGCATTAGCTCATTAGCTCTAGCTTCTCTCAGGGTTAGCATTAGCTCATTAGCTCTAGCTTCTCTACACTCAAAGACACATGAAAAGGTCTTTTCCTGTCAGACCCTCTCCAGGCCAGACTCTGCTCTTGCTTGATTGTTGTAATTCTTGATATTTTGACTGTAACTTTACTGATTGCAGCTTTCAGACGACGGTTGAAGTTTAAGTCCGCCATCTCCGATACGCGCAGCGATAGCGTCACTTCCGGTTTAGCCACCGGAATTCGCCAAAAAATTTGAAAACAAAAAGCTGGTTGGTTCGACCGTTTCAGGACCGAGCCGAATCCCCTCCTATGGGCTCCGAGCCAGACTGAGGAGTGGGCGGGGCTGGTTTACCAGGCTAGAGGACGAGGTCCAGATGGTTAAGCAGGAGTTTTGCTTGAAACAGACTATTGTGCTGACCGGAACCTGACAGCCGTTGCGCCAGTTCTGCAGGCGGAACGTCTTTTCCTCCCAGTGAGGACAGAGTGTGCAGGAGCTGCAGTGCAGCAGGACGGCCTGATGGATCACGCTGGCAGCGTTCTCTTCTCCCTTCCTTCAGACGTCACATTCTATCATCACTCAGCGGAGAGAGAACATTTTAAGAGAACTTCCTCCATTTAGGGCATCGCTTCATTGATTTCATGTCATTTTGGTTTGAAGGAACAAAAAGAGCATGAAAGGTGTGTCTGCACACTGCGTGAAGCAATGCAGCAGAGGAACGTCTGGCGGTGGGCGGAGCCTGGGTGGGAGGGCGGAGGCTCCGGGACGCTACCGAGCCTGCAGGCTCTCAGCAGAATGGACAGACGCTCACGGTGTGCGGGTTCGGGTCCGGGTCCGGGATCCTGAGCTAACCGACAGAACAGAGCTTCGGTCCGGCAGAGTTCAGCCGCTCACCTTGAACTCCATGGGCGTGTACTTCTCGTTCTTTGGCGTGGCGTTGCCCTTGTAGCTGAGGTGGTTGGGCGTGGTGGGGTGGATGACGGCCGACTCCTGCGAAGGCTTGTGGAAGCGCTGGCAGTAAACGTAGACCAGGAAGGACAGCAGGCCGGCGCCCAGGAAGCAGGACACGCCGGTGGCGATCAGGTGGATGGAGGTGAAGGCTGGAAAGGAAGGCAGCGGCGTGAGTCAAGGGTCACTGCTGAGGATCCCCTGCACCGCCACAGAACCCAGAGGCCACCCGACGGAACGTCCGGCAGAACCACAGCCGGACTCCGTCTGGACGCCTCTGCTGCCCTGAACCTTTGAGCAGTGGAGAGAAAGCAGTGCGGGCGTCTCACAGCGGATCAAACGGCTGAAACATCCAGAGAAGATCAACCTGTTAAAGCCACAAAAACAGGCCGGCGAGGGGCGAGCGGGCCAAACAACCGACAAAAACCGCCAGAAAATAAAGCTACAACTGCTGAAGTCAGTCGGGAGGCAACAAACACAACGCTGAAAGACTCAAAACAGCTCAAACTAGGAAAGAAATCTCAGTTTAGAAGAACTGTAAAACTGCTAGATTGGTTAAAAAAGTTTCGATTAAATGAATGAAAATATTTCCAGACGACATGAGAGCGTCTGAAAGCTGCTGTCTCTGCCTCTGGAAGCTCGGCTGGATCAACTTCATTTGGTAGAAAGTTCACTGAAAACTGTTTTCCTAAAGTTTTCCCTCTGAAATAAGAGCATGATGGAAACAGTCTTCATGTTCTTCCTGAGCTCCAGCCTTCACACCGGCCTCCCTTCATTCTGAACTGACTCCTCCAGAGTCCACGGTCCTCATGGTTCCCCTGGGTCTGGGGCAGCAACATGGAGAACCTGCTTCCGCTCCGGGGGGCGAAGCGTTCTGATTGGACGGGGCGGCCGGCAACAGGAACTCTGCAGGCGGCCACTTCCTGAATGAAACGACTGACGCAGGTTTAAAGTGAGCTCAGAGACAAACCTCAGACTCACAGCGTCTCTCTGCAGCGTCTCTCTGCAGCGTCTCTCTGCAGCTCGAAGCTTTTTCTATTTCAAAGTGAAGCTTCTGCATTTAGGTTGTGATGAGATGCTTAAACTGTGCAATAACAAAGACAGCTTACAGGAATGGACACAGAATGGACACAGAGTGGACACAGAGTGGACACAGAATGGACACAGAATGGACAGAATGGACACAGAGTGGACAGAATGGACACAGAATGGACACAGAGTGGACATAGAATGGACAGAATAGACACAGAATGGACACAGAGTGGACACAGAGTGGACACAGAATGGACACAGAGTGGACAGAATGGACACAGAATGGACACAGAGTGGACATAGAATGGACACAGAATGGACAGAATGGACACAGAGTGGACAGAATGGACACAGAATGGACACAGAGTGGACATAGAATGGACAGAATAGACACAGAATGGACACAGAGTGGACACAGAGTGGACACAGAATGGACACAGAATGGACACAGAGTGGACACAGAATGGACACAGAATGGACAGAATGGACACAGAGTGGACAGAATGGACACAGAATGGACACAGAGTGGACATAGAATGGACAGAATAGACACAGAATGGACACAGAGTGGACACAGAGTGGACACAGAATGGACACAGAGTGGACAGAATGGACACAGAATGGACACAGAGTGGACATAGAATGGACACAGAATGGACAGAATGGACACAGAGTGGACAGAATGGACACAGAATGGACACAGAGTGGACATAGAATGGACAGAATAGACACAGAATGGACACAGAATGGACAGAATGGACACAGAGTGGACAGAATGGACACAGAATGGACACAGAGTGGACACAGAATGGACAGAATGGACACAGAGTGGACAGAATGGACACAGAATGGACACAGAGTGGACATAGAATGGACAGAATAGACACAGAATGGACACAGAATGGACAGAATGGACACAGAGTGGACAGAATGGACACAGAATGGACACAGAGTGGACATAGAATGGACAGAATAGACACAGAATGGACACAGAATGGACAGAATGGACACAGAGTGGACAGAATGGACACAGAATGGACACAGAATGGACACAGAGTGGACACAGAATGGACAGAATGGACACAGAGTGGACAGAATGGACACAGAATGAACACAGAGTGGACATAGAATGGACAGAATAGACACAGAATGGACACAGAATGGACAGAATGGACACAGAGTGGACAGAATGGACACAGAATGGACACAGAGTGGACATAGAATGGACAGAATAGACACAGAATGGACACAGAATGGACACAGAGTGGACATAGAATGGACAGAATAGACACAGAATGGACACAGAATGGACATAGAATGGACAGAATGGACACAGAATGGACACAGAGTGGACATAGAATGGACAGAATGGACACAGAATGGACACAGAGTGGACATAGAATGGACAGAATAGACACAGAATGGACACAGAATGGACACAGAGTGGACAGAATGGACACAGAATGGACACAGAGTGGACACAGAATGGACAGAATAGACACAGAATGGACACAGAATGGACACAGAGTGGACATAGAATGGACAGAATAGACACAGAATGGACATAGAATAGACAGAATAGACAGAATGGACACAGAATGGACATAGAATGGACACAGAATGGAGATAGAATGGACACAGAATGGACAAAGAATGGACAGAATGAACAGAATGGACACAGAATGGACAAAGAATGGACAGAATGAACAGAATGGACACAGAATTGACAGAATAGACAGAATGCACATAGAATAGACACAGAGTGGACACAGAATGGACAGAATGGACACAGAATGGACAGAACGGACACAGAATGTGTGGAAATGCACATTAAGAGCTGCTGAAAGCTGAAACTCAGGTGGGATCAAACCAAAAGTCTTCCTGGACTTGGACATGGACTCAGAGAGACAGCTGGTCCACTTACCTCCACACTGCTGGTCCTGGTCAAAACCAGACGCAGGGAGAATGACTGCAGAGAGAGGAAGACACGGTCAGACACACACACACACACACACACACGCACACGCACACACACGCACACACGCGCACGCACACACACACACACACACACACACACACACACACACACACACACGCACACACGCACACAGGCACACACACACACACAGAGACATCGGGGACGTTGACACATGCAGGAACACAATGAGACGTTGACATGTCTTCTGAGTGTTGCATGATGGACGTCGCTCACGTCTCCACATAACAGTGGATTTTCACAGCAGAGCCGGCCGGGCTGGCAGGAGACAGGAGACAGGAGACAGGAGACAGGAGACAGGAGACCGGCGAGGCCTGGAGCGGCCAGACCGAGACGCCGAGACAGCGAGACGCAGAGACAGCGAGACAGCGAGACAGCAAGACGCTGAGACGCTAAGACAGCGAGACGCTGAGACAGCGAGACGCCGAGACAGCGAGACGCAGAGACAGCGAGACGCAGAGACAGCGAGACGCAGAGACAGCGAGACGCCGAGACGCAGAGACAGCGAGACAGCGAGACGCCCAGACAGCGAGACGCAGAGATTGAGACGCTTAGACGCCGAGACATTTAGAGAGAGGTCACTTCAGGAGGAGGCTTCCAGGCTGGAGGCCGGCGGGGTCAGCGGCTAACCAGCTAACCAGCTAACCAGCTAACCAGGGTCAGCTATTAAAACCAGATGAGTGGAGGGAAGCCAGCTGGAGCCCAACAGGCTGGGTCTGGGGGACTCAGCTGGCGTCCTGATCGGTATCCATATCAGGTATCTGGTCCAATCCTGTCCACTGGTCTGCACTGCCCAATCAGCGTCCTCGTCTCTTCGTCCCAGTAACGGTTCTCTCAGGGTCTCTCAGGGTCTCTCAGGTTCTCTCAGGGTCTCTCAGGGTCTCTCAGGTTCTCTCAGGGTCTATCAGGTTCTCTCAGGGTCTCTCAGGGTCTCTCAGGGTCTCTCAGGTTCTCTCAGGGTCTCTCAGGGTCTCTCAGGTTCTCTCAGGGTCTCTCAGGGTCTCTCAGGGTCTCTCAGGGTCTCTCAGGTTCTCTCAGGGTCTCTCAGGTTCTCTCAGGTTCTCTCAGGTTCTCTCAGGGTCTCTCAGGGTCTCTCAGGTTCTCTCAGGGTCTCTCAGGGTCTCTCAGGGTCTCTCAGGGTCTCTCAGGGTCTCTCAGGTTCTCTCAGGGTCTCTCAGGGTCTCTCAGGGTCTCTCAGGTTCTCTCAGGGTCTCTCAGGGTCTCTCAGGTTCTCTCAGGGTCTCTCAGGGTCTCTCAGGGTCTCTCAGGGTCTTCACCTCTTGCTTCCTGGCATCATTTAGTTTGCGCTGCCTGTCAAACGTCTTTCTGACTTCCTAAGCTGGAACACAGCGGTGTGTTTTATTATGTAAGAGACTTTTTAGAAGAAATCGCAGCCAAACAAACAAACAAACAAACAAACAAACAAACAAACAAACAAACAAACAAACTGACTGCTAGTCCAGGAAAGATGAAAGTCTGTTTTTTCTTCTTTCTATGAATCAAACTTGATGAAAGGATGGACGCTGCTGCTGACAGCTGCTCTCTCAGGCTACTGAAGCTCTTCCAGTTAGCCTTCAAGTTAGCTCCAGATGGAGCCTGAAGCAGCCAGCAGGGTCGGATCCGGGTCAGGGGTCAGGGGTCAGGGGTCATCCGGTCTGGATTCTGGGCACTGTGAGGAGTTCTGGTGAGCATCTTATCCGTTAAGTTGTGGAATAAAACGTTCTAAAGGCTAAGATAAAGGCTGATCCGTGGAAAAGGCTTGAATTTTGAATGTGATGTGTGTGTGCGTGCGTGTGTGTCTGTGTGTGTGTGCGTGTTCTGCTCCTCCCTGTGGCCGGCTCGCCATCGTGCAGTGTGTCCGGCGGCCGGAGGGAGACGGCCGTCCTCAGACGTCACTCACCAGGTATTTCATTGCAGTCCCTGCGCTGCGTCCCGTTTCCCACGCAGGGGACGTTTCCCTGAACGCCACACGCCCGACTCCTCATCTGCAGGCCCGAGTCGTCGCAGGCCGACCACAGCGACCAGGCCATCCAGCCACCTGGACCCAGGAGAGGACAGCGTCAGGCCCGCATCGGAGGACCGGGGGACCGGGGGACCGAGGACCGGGGGACAGAGGACCGGGGGACCGAGGACCGGGGGACAGAGGACCAGGGGACCGGGGGACAAAGCGCGCCCAGCCGGACTGCTGCCGACCTTCCCAGGCTGCCAGACGCACGGCGCGCTGGCTGAGAGTGACCAGAACCGGAAGAGTTAAAGCCAGAGTTCAGTGCGGACCGAAGATGTTGGTCCCCAGAGCCACAGCTTTAGAACCGTTTGCCCTCCAGCAGGCGAGTCTGACGCTAAACTCCACGGCCTCCTGACGTCACGCCGGGCGGCGCTCGGAAGCAAGGCACTGTTATTCAGCAAGCAGCGAGCGGCGAGTTCTAATGAGCAGAGGAGAGAGAGAGGGCGAGAAAGAGCGAGAGACAGAGAGAGAGGGGGAGAGAGGCGCGATGGAGAGGCTAAAGAACCTTTCGTTACCTTTACTATCAATCTGCCGTTCACCACCAGGCTGCTCCGGCTGCTGCCTCCTCTCTGCACAAGCATCTAGACACAGAACACACACCACACTCCTGTAACAGCCTGTAACAGCCACACACTCCTGTAACAGCCCCACACTCCTGTAACAGCCGCACACTCCTGTAACAGCCGCACACTCCTGTAACAGCCACACACTCCTGTAACAGCCGCACACTCCTGTAACAGCCGCACACTCCTGTAACAGCCCCACACTCCTGTAACAGCCGCACACTCCTGTAACAGCCGCACACTCCTGTAACAGCCGCACACTCCTGTAACAGCCGCACACTTCTGTAACAGCCGCACACTCCTGTAACAGCCACACACTCCTGTAACAGCCGCACACTCCTGTAACAGCCGCACACTCCTGTAACAGCCCCACACTCCTGTAACAGCCGCACACTCCTGTAACAGCCGCACACTCCTGTAACAGCCGCACACTCCTGTAACAGCCGCACACTTCTGTAACAGCCGCACACTCCTGTAACAGCCACACACTCCTGTAACAGCTGCACACTCCTGTAACAGCCACACACTCCTGTAACAGCCGCACACTCCTGTAACAGCCGCACACTCCTGTAACAGCCGCACACTCCTGTAACAGCCCCACACTCCTGTAACAGCCGCACACTCCTGTAACAGCCGCACACTCCTGTAACAGCCGCACACTCCTGTAACAGCCGCACACTTCTGTAACAGCCGCACACTCCTGTAACAGCCACACACTCCTGTAACAGCTGCACACTCCTGTAACAGCCACACACTCCTGTAACAGCCGCACACTCCTGTAACAGCCGCACACTCCTGTAACAGCCGCACACTCCTGTAACTCCTGTAACAGCTACACACTCCTGTAACAGCCACACACTCCTGTAACAGCCGCACACTCCTGTAACAGCCGCACACTCCTCTAACAGCCGCACACTCCTGGAACAGCCGCAGACTCCTGTAACAGCCGCACACTCCTGTAACAGCCACACACTCCTGTAACAGCCGCACACTCCTGGAACAGCCACAGACTCCTGGAACAGCCACACACTCCTGGAACAGCCGCACACTCCTGGAACAGCCGCACACTCCTGGAACAGCCGCACACTCCTGGAACAGCCGCACACTCCTGTAACAGCCGCACACTCCTGTAACAGCCACACACTCCTGTAACAGCCGCACACTCCTGGAACAGCCGCACACTCCTGGAACAGCCGCACACTCCTGTAACAGCCGCACACTCCTGTAACAGCCACACACTCCTGTAACAGCCACACACTCCTGTAACAGCCGGAGACTCCTGTAACAGCCACACACTCCTGTAACAGCCACACACTCCTGTAACAGCCGCAGACTCATTTAACAGCCACACACTCCTGTAACTCCTGTAACAGCTACACACTCCTGTAACAGCCGCACACTCCTGTAACTCCTGTAACAGCTACACACTCCTGTAACTCCTGTAACAGCTACACACTCCTGTAACAGCCGCACACCCCTGTAACAGCCGCACACTCCTGTAACAGCCGCACACTCCTGTAACAGCCGCACACTCCTGTAACAGCCGCACACTCCTGTAACAGCCACACACTCCTGTAACAGCCGCACACTCCTATAACAGCCACACACTCCTGTAACAGCCGCACACTCCTGTAACAGCCACACACTCCTGTAACAGCCACACACTCCTGTAACAGCTGCACACTCCTGTAACAGCTGCACACTCCTGTAACTCCTGTAACAGCTGCACACTCCTGTAACAGCTTCACACTCCTGTAACAGCTGCACACTCCTGTAACAGCCGCACACTCCTGTAACAGCCACACACTCCTGTAACAGCTGCACACTCCTGTAACAGCCGCACACTCCTGTAACAGCCGCACACTCCTGTAACAGCCGCACACTCCTGTAACAGCCGCACACTCCTGTAACTCCTGTAACAGCTGCACACTCCTGTAACAGCTACACACTCCTGTAACAGCTGCACACTCCTGTAACAGCCGCACACTCCTGTAACAGCCGCACACTCCTGGAACAGCTGCACACTCCTGGAACAGCCGCACACTCCTGTAACAGCCGCACACTCCTGGAACAGCCGCAGACTCCTGTAACAGCTGCACACTCCTGTAACTCCTGTAACAGCTGCACACTCCTGTAACAGCCGCACACTCCTGTAACAGCCACACACTCCTGTAACAGCTGCACACTCCTGTAACAGCCGCACACTCCTGTAACAGCCGCACACTCCTGTAACAGCCGCACACTCCTGTAACAGCTGCACACTCCTGTAACTCCTGTAACAGCTGCACACTCCTGTAACAGCCGCACACTCCTGTAACAGCCGCACACTCCTGGAACAGCCGCACACTCCTGGAACAGCTGCACACTCCTGGAACAGCCGCACACTCCTGTAACAGCCGCACACTCCTGGAACAGCCGCAGACTCCTGTAACAGCTGCACACTCCTGTAACTCCTGTAACAGCTACACACTCCTGTAACAGCCGCAGACTCCTGTAACAGCCGCAGACTCCTGTAACAGCCGCACACTCCTGTAACAGCCGCACACTCCTGTAACAGCCACACACTCCTGTAACAGCCGGAGACTCCTGTAACAGCCACACACTCCTGTAACAGCCACACACTCCTGTAACAGCCGCAGACTCATTTAACAGCCACACACTCCTGTAACAGCCACACACTCCTGTAACAGCTGCACACTCCTGTAACTCCTGTAACAGCTACACACTCCTGTAACAGCCGCACACTCCTGTAACTCCTGTAACAGCTACACACTCCTGTAACTCCTGTAACAGCTACACACTCCTGTAACAGCCGCACACTCCTGTAACTCCTGTAACAGCCGCACACTCCTGTAACTCCTGTAACAGCTACATACTCCTGTAACAGCCGCACACTCCTGTAACAGCCGCACACTCCTGTAACAGCTGCACACTCCTGTAACTCCTGTAACAGCTACACACTCCTGTAACAGCCACACACTCCTGTAACAGCCACACACTCCTGTAACAGCTGCACACTCCTGTAACTCCTGTAACAGCTACACACTCCTGTAACAGCCGCACACTCCTGTAACTTCTGTAACAGCTACACACTCCTGTAACTCCTGTAACAGCTACACACTCCTGTAACAGCCGCACACTCCTGTAACTCCTGTAACAGCCGCACACTCCTGTAACTCCTGTAACAGCTACACACTCCTGTAACAGCCGCACACTCCTGTAACAGCCGCACACTCCTGTAACAGCCGCACACTCCTGGAACAGCCGCATACTCCTGTAACAGCCGCACACTCCTGTAACTCCTGTAACAGCTACACACTCCTGTAACAGCCGCACACTCCTATAACAGCCACACACTCCTGTAACAGCCGCACACTCCTGTAACAGCCACACACTCCTGTAACAGCTGCACACTCCTGTAACAGCTGCACACTCCTGTAACAGCTGCACACTCCTGTAACAGCCACACACTCCTGTAACAGCCACACACTCCTGTAACAGCTACACACTCCTGTAACAGCCGCACACTCCTATAACAGCCACACACTCCTGTAACAGCCGCACACTCCTGTAACAGCCACACACTCCTGTAACAGCCACACACTCCTGTAACAGCTACACACTCCTGTAACAGCCGCACACTCCTATAACAGCCACACACTCCTGTAACAGCCGCACACTCCTGTAACAGCCACACACTCCTGTAACAGCCGCACACTCCTGTAACAGCTACACACTCCTGTAACAGCTGCACACTCCTGTAACAGCCGCACACTCCTGGAACAGCCGCACACTCCTGGAACAGCTGCACACTCCTGGAACAGCCGCACACTCCTGTAACAGCCGCACACTCCTGGAACAGCCGCAGACTCCTGTAACAGCTGCACACTCCTGTAACAGCCGCACACTCCTGTAACAGCCGCACACTCCTGGAACAGCCGCACACTCCTGGAACAGCTGCACACTCCTGGAACAGCCGCACACTCCTGTAACAGCCGCACACTCCTGGAACAGCCGCATACTCCTGTAACAGCCGCACACTCCTGTAACTCCTGTAACAGCTACACACTCCTGTAACAGCCGCACACTCCTATAACAGCCACACACTCCTGTAACAGCCGCACACTCCTGTAACAGCCACACACTCCTGTAACAGCCACACACTCCTGTAACAGCTGCACACTCCTGTAACAGCTGCACACTCCTGTAACAGCTGCACACTCCTGTAACTCCTGTAACAGCTGCACACTCCTGTAACAGCTACACACTCCTGTAACAGCTGCACACTCCTGTAACAGCCGCACACTCCTGGAACAGCCGCACACTCCTGGAACAGCTGCACACTCCTGGAACAGCCGCACACTCCTGTAACAGCCGCACACTCCTGGAACAGCCGCAGACTCCTGTAACAGCTGCACACTCCTGTAACTCCTGTAACAGCTGCACACTCCTGTAACAGCCGCACACTCCTGTAACAGCCACACACTCCTGTAACAGCTGCACACTCCTGTAACAGCTGCACACTCCTGTAACTCCTGTAACAGCCGCACACTCCTGTAACAGCCGCACACTCCTGTAACAGCCGCACACTCCTGTAACAGCTGCACACTCCTGTAACTCCTGTAACAGCTGCACACTCCTGTAACAGCTACACACTCCTGTAACAGCTGCACACTCCTGTAACAGCCGCACACTCCTGGAACAGCCGCACACTCCTGGAACAGCTGCACACTCCTGGAACAGCCGCACACTCCTGGAACAGCCGCACACTCCTGTAACAGCCGCACACTCCTGGAACAGCCGCAGACTCCTGTAACAGCTGCACACTCCTGTAACTCCTGTAACAGCTGCACACTCCTGTAACAGCCGCACACTCCTGTAACAGCCACACACTCCTGTAACAGCTGCACACTCCTGTAACAGCCGCACACTCCTGTAACAGCCGCACACTCCTGTAACAGCTGCACACTCCTGTAACTCCTGTAACAGCTGCACACTCCTGTAACAGCTACACACTCCTGTAACAGCTGCACACTCCTGTAACAGCCGCACACTCCTGGAACAGCCGCACACTCCTGGAACAGCTGCACACTCCTGGAACAGCCGCACACTCCTGGAACAGCCGCACACTCCTGTAACAGCCGCACACTCCTGGAACAGCCGCAGACTCCTGTAACAGCTGCACACTCCTGTAACTCCTGTAACAGCTGCACACTCCTGTAACAGCCGCACACTCCTGTAACAGCCACACACTCCTGTAACAGCTGCACACTCCTGTAACAGCCGCACACTCCTGTAACAGCCGCACACTCCTGTAACAGCTGCACACTCCTGTAACTCCTGTAACAGCTGCACACTCCTGTAACAGCTACACACTCCTGTAACAGCTGCACACTCCTGTAACAGCCGCACACTCCTGTAACAGCCGCACACTCCTGGAACAGCCGCACACTCCTGGAACAGCTGCACACTCCTGGAACAGCCGCACACTCCTGTAACAGCCGCACACTCCTGGAACAGCCGCAGACTCCTGTAACAGCTGCACACTCCTGTAACAGCTGCACAGCGCCACCCTCTGGACTGCCTTCATTTGTTCCCGTCTCTTCCTGTCCGGCCTCAGTCTTCCTCCCGTCCTCCATTACTGGGATGTGTTCATCAAACGACCTGCGACGGCGGCGCCAAACATCCCTGACTGACAGCCGGCTCGCCTCCAACATCTGTCCAGCATCTGTCCTCAGAGGAGCAGACTGAACACGACCTGAGCCGAGCGGAGACATGGGCCCGACGGCTAGCTAGCTAGCTCCATGCTATCGAGAACAAGAAGCATTTTTTTCTTGTCTGACTGTATTTGGTGCCGTTGATCGGCTGGTCGAGTGACGTTTATATGATAAAAGCTTAAAGTCTAAATGTTCTGAGGCTGGACGTCAGCGGTCCAGCTCACTCGGGTCTGAGGTGGAAAGAAGAGCGACGACAACTAAACATGGATCTGCAGCTCGCGTCACTGTCAGGCGCTGTTCTGCGAACCTGCTGATTGGCTAAAGAGGCCTCTAGAGCATCTTCCTCCTCTAACATCCACACTATAGAGCATCTTCCTCCTCTAACATCCACACTATAGAGCATCTTCCTCCTCTAACATCCACACTATAGAGCATCTTCCTCTAACATCCACACTATAGAGCATCTTCCTCCTCTAACATCCACACTATAGAGCATCTTCCTCCTCTAACATCCACACTATAGAGCATCTTCCTCTAACATCCACACTATAGAGCATCTTCCTCCTCTAACATCCACACTATAGAGCATCTTCCTCCTCTAACATCCACACTATAGAGCATCTTCCTCCTCTAACATCCACACTATAGAGCATCTTCCTCCTCTAACATCCACACTATAGAGCATCTTCCTCTAACATCCACACTATAGAGCATCTTCCTCCCACCAACCGATGGAAGTGCAGCTAAATGAACAGAGTGAGCCGGTCAGCCGTCCACAGCAGCAGCACAGCTGTGTGTTTTCCAAGTATGAAGAAATCCTCACTGAGTGAAGCAGAGGTAAAGAGTCACTCTGGACCTTTTAGAAACGGAGGTTTTGTTTTGCTGTAAACTCCTGCTTTCCTCGGTGGAATCCAGACACTGCAGCTCAGGTTTGTTTCTGTCTCCATCAGATCAAGTGCATCATGGGACATTTCCCGATGTGCAGCTCCTCCATCGGAGGAGAGGTTGCCATGGCGCTGAGCGCTGCAGCAGGAAGCCAGGCAGCAGGGCTGTTTTCTCAGCAGGACGCCGTTTAGCGCTTCCTACGTCTGAAACCTGCTTTCTTCATCAACGGCAGATGAAAGAAGCCATTTAGCAGAGGGGAGGGGCCGAGGCGGCGCGGGGAACCGAGGCGGCGTGGAGAACCGAAGCGGCGTGGGGACCGAGGTGGCGTGGGGACCCGCCTCGGGGACCCGCCTCGCGGCGTTCAGGCGGGAGCTTACCATCGCAGGTGTGTGTGTTGCACAGCGCCTCCTCGGTGTGCAGCCCGATGCAGATGTCTCCTCCGTCCGCGGGAGGCGGGCTGCTGCAGGAGCGCGTGCGCTGGTAGTGACCACCGCCGCAGCCCACCGAGCACTGAGACCAGGACGACCAGCAGGACCAGGCCCCTCTCACTGCAACACACACACACACACACACACACACACACACACACACACACACACACACACACACACACACACACACACACACACACAGGTTCGTATTTCTAACCTTGTGAGGACACACATTGACATAATGCATTTCCTAGCCCCTAACCCTGACCCTGACCCTGACCCTGACCTAAACCCAATTGTAACCCTAAATCAAAAACCAAGTCTGAACCTCAAAAAGGTCAAAAAAGGTCTGTCAAATAGTGAGGACCGGCAACAATGTCCTCACTCTGTTGGTGAAAAACAAATTTTGGTCCTTACTTTAGGGTATGTACAAGAACACACACGCACGCACGCACGCACACACACACACACACACACACACACACACACACACACACACACACACGCACACACGCACGCACACACACACACACGCACACACACGTTCAGCGCTGTCCAGGAAGTGGAAATGTTGCTCTAAAATTGTGAAAAACCTGATTCCAGGATATTCAGAAAGCCTATGATTTACCTGCTACATCCTTCTTTTTCTATTTGCAGCTCAGAGCAGCTATGCGTGCCCATGGCGTCCCATGGGGATGTGCTCTTGAAGACCATCCCCTCCACACCATTTTAAGTGGAGAAAAACGCTATGGTATTGTGTCTGATCTATATAAAACTATAACTAATGAATCATATAAGCATCTGCCCATTCAGCAACTCTGGAAATCAGAGCTAAAAGATCAAACTGAGTGGGACTGGACAAGTATTTGGTCTAATATATCTCTGTCATCCAGAAACCCAAACCACCAAATGATTCACTATAAAATTATTCACAGGTCTTATTTATATCCTAGGAGATTACACATGATGAAGGTGAAAGACAGTCCTTATTGTGATTTCTGCACGGACAGTACCATTGGCACTTTCCTCCACATGGTGTGGCAATGTCCAGAGGTTTATGATCTTTGGAGAAATGTTGCTAATGTTTTATCAAAGATCATGGAAATCCATATACCCCACACACAGAGGCTTCTCTTACTTAATGACACAACAAATCTGAAACTAACCATTAATCAACGCCGTCATTTTCTAGCTGGTCTTACAGCTGCTAAAAAGATGATTGCATGCCGCTGGAAAACAAGACAACCTCTGAGTGTGGGGCAGTGGCTCCGGTCATTTAAAGAAATCGCACAACTGGAACTATCAGCAGCTCGGAGTCATGGAGCCAAAAGCTCAAATATTTTATGCTGGTCTAATGTATTGTATAGAATTAACTCTGCTGTTGAGGCACTATTGTAACCTCTGCATTCCACAAGCAATTTGCTACATACTACACACTGCCATAATATCTTATTGTTTCCTATTGTGATGTACTTAATTCTATGTATGAAGAGCTGTTTCTGTGGATGTCAATGACGGAGGAAATTAGCAGTATTAGGTTTTTTGTATCTGTATGTGAAAAGGTTATTGTTATTGTTCCAATGCCTGGACAGCCAGGGGTGGGTGGGCTGGGTCTACCCTTTTCTCTCAAATGTTCTGTTAATAATCTGCCATAACTCTTAATTTTCTTTTTTTTTTCCCCCTACATTTTTTTATTTTTTTTTCTCTTTAGTTTTGTTTTTTTTATTATTATTATTACTTGTTTTATTTTTATTATTTTGCCATCATTTACAGTCTTCTAATGTCCCATGGGGTGGGTGTGAGGGTGTCTGGTTGGGAAAAGGGGAGGAGGGAGGGGGGGACGGGGATAAAAATACAAGCAATGTAAATCAATGTATCATTGTAAAAATATGCAAAAATGAATAAAAAATTGATCACAAAAAAAAAACAACCTGATTTCAGAAACAGAACCGTGGAAATGAAGCTCAAACAAATCAAGTTCCACACCCTGCTGGAAACCTGGACCTGGACCTGGACCTGGACCTGGACCTGCTGCGGCTCGGGTCAGGGTCAGGGTCAGGGTCAGGGTCAGGATCAGGGTCAGGGTCAGGGTCAGGGTCAGGGTCAGGATCAGGATCAGGGTCAGGGTCAGGATCAGGGTCAGGGTCAGGGTCAGGGTCAGGGTCAGGATCAGGGTCAGGGTCAGGATCAGGGTCAGGGTCAGGGTCAGGGTCAGGGTCAGGATCAGGGTCAGGGTCAGGGTCAGGATCAGGGTCAGGGTCAGGATCAGGGTCAGGATCAGGGTCAGGGTCAGGATCAGGGTCAGGGTCAGGGTCAGGGTCAGGATCAGGGTCAGGGTCAGGGTCAGGATCAGGATCAGGGTCAGGGTCAGGGTCAGGGTCAGGATCAGGGTCAGGGTCAGGGTCAGGGTTAGGATCAGGATCAGGGTCAGGGTCAGGATCAGGGTCAGGGTCAGGATCAGGGTCAGGGTCAGGATCAGGATCAGGATCAGGATCAGGGTCAGGGTCAGGGTCAGGGTCAGGCCCCGTTTCGCCTTTTCCAGTGACTGAGCGACTCTCGCTGCTCTCGCTGTCTTGGCTTCTGTTTACATGACAACGGCTCTGAGAGACCCTGAAAACACAACTGACTCCGTCTCCATAGAAACGAGAATTCCTAACAAAAACAACCAAGAGCGCCCCCTGTGGCCCGACACGCCCCGCACGCCCCTGTGAAAACAGAACCCCTGCTGGAGAAATCTGAAACATCTCTGAAACAAAAACACAAACGAAGCCATTTAGAGTTTCAAGTTCAAAACACATCAGATCAGTCCACGTCCAGCTGAAGTCTGGCTGTAGGTTTAATCTCGCAGAGACTCTGGTCTCGGCGCTGGTCTGTCCGTCTGTCCGTCTGTCCGTCTGTCCGTCGCATCGATCAGACCAGAAGTCAAACAAGTCCTTGGTGGAGGTTTGTCCTGCTGGATTGTGAATGTTTCCCTCCGTCCTGATCTCACGCCGCCTCGTCTCCTCCATCGATCGCTGCTCCCCGCGGGAGCCGTTAATGTTTCATCTGATCCAATCACAGGAACGTGACGGGCTAATTGAGCGGCTCGCTGATCGGCCGACTGACGGAGGCCGGGAGCGTTGCCAGGTAACCTCGCAGCGCCGGCGAAAGCTCCATTAGCTGAGTGGATTAGAGCGAGCTCCCAACTCCCACTGCTCACCGCCAAACCCTGACTGACGCCGCCTGCAGTCTGCGTGTGGGTGTGTGTGTGTGCGCGCGTGTGTGTTTGTGTGTTTGTGTGTGTGCAACAACGCTCACTTTGAGGCAAAAAGAGGAAAGACTGGTCTGGGACTGTGTGTATCGGTGGATATTCAGCCTGTATTGATCCACATGATTTCATTCAGCTCTTCATTTGTTCCTGGTGTGAGTAACAGTTTTTACAGTTCTAACTATAATAAGCAATTCCACATTGTCTTGTCTTTTGGTCATAAACGTCTTCACTTTGTGAGTTTCAGCTCCATGAAGGAGAATGTTTTAGTCAGCAGTCTTTCTGTGACTCCATCATGTCTCACTGTGGCTCCGGACTGTCTCCTGCTGTTTGTTCACTAAACCAATCTTTGCAACATCTGACCCCAGATTGTATTTTTAGGCGTTTGTAGTTTCAAATCTGTCAAAAGTCAAAAAGGGAGGAGACCGTCCTGATTTATTCGTTAATAGTCCACCTGCTGAGAGTATTTCCTGCTCTCCTGGCCGGGAAGAGTCCGTCTCGCTCAGCTCTTCCTGCCCTTTGATCAGGAACAGTGTGAGTCTCCAACAGGATGCAGATTCAATCCAGGAAGTGCTAAAGCTGAAGAAATGAGCTGCCAGGCTGAGGTCGATGCAGGATAAACAGATCAGTGTCTGAGAATCGCTGCAGCGTCGCAGGAAGTCAAGCTGGTCTTGGTTGATTAAAGATCTGTGTCTGATACACCTGATCTACAGCGTTTCGCCGTCTGTCACTGCTGGAGATCCTCGCTGGATCCACTGGGATCCCGGTCCTGCTGCCTGCAGCTCCGGCAGCAGGAATCAGTCTCTCCTGCCCTTCAACTGTTGTTTTCAATCAGTGATCATGATCTGAAGCTTCCTGAAGTTTGAGTTCCACACTCTGATACTCTGACACCATGACACCCTGACAACATGACAGATTGTAACACCCTGACAACATGACACCATAACACCATAACACCCTGACAACATGACAGATTGTAACACCCTGACAACATGACACCCTGACACCCTGACACCGTAACACTATGACAATATGACACCCTGACACTGTAACACCCTTACACCATGACACCGTAACACCATGACACCCTGACAACATGACAGATTGTAACACCCTGACAACATGACACCCTGACAACATGACACCCTGACAACATGACACCATGACACCCTGACAACATGACACCATAACACAATAACACCCTGACAACATGACAGATTGTAACACCCTGACAACATGACACCCTGACAACATGACAGATTGTAACACCCTGACAACATGACACCCTGACAACATGACAGATTGTAACACCCTGACAACATGACACCCTGACAACATGACAGATTGTAACACCCTGACAACATGACACCATAACACCATAACACCCTGACAACATGACAGATTGTAACACCCTGACAACATGACACCCTGACAACATGACAGATTGTAACACCCTGACAACATGACACCCTGACAACATGACAGATTGTAACACCCTGACAACATGACACCCTGACAACATGACAGATTGTAACACCCTGACAACATGACACCCTGACAACATGACACCCTGACAACATGACACCATAACACCCTGACAACATGACACCCTGACAACATGACAGATTGTAACACCCTGACAACATGACACCCTGACAACATGACACCATGACACCCTGACACCGTAACACTATGACAATATGACACCCTGACACTGTAACACCCTTACACCATGACACCGTAACACTATGACACCCTGACAACATGACAGATTGTAACACCCTGACAACATGACACCCTGACAACATAACACCTTGACACCATGACAACATGACACCCTGACACCGTAACACCCTGACAACATGACACAATAACATCCTGACACCATCATGCCTTGACACCATGACACAATGACACCTTAACAACATGACACCTTAACACCCTGACAACATGACACCTTAACACCCTGACAACATGACACTGTAACACCCTGACACTTTGACAACATGATACCGTAACACCCTGACACCAAGATAACATGACACAGTAACACCCTGACACCCTTACACCTTGTCTCCCTGACACCATAACACTCTGACACCATGACAACATGACACTGTAACATCCTTACACTATGACACCGTAACACTCTGACACCATGACAACATGACACTGTAACATCCTTACACTATGACACCGTAACACTCTGACACCGTGACACTGTAACACCGTAACACTCTGACACCCTGCTTTTTTAGGCCAATTCCTCCATAAAGGTTATAAAGTGCCGCACTGGCCTGAATATAGTACGAGTCTGATTATAAGACGACCCGTATTTTTCAAATATCATATTGTGAAAATAAAAATATGTTGAAGACAATAAGGTTACTTCAAAAAAGAATTATCTTTTGTACAATTATTTTGAACTAAAAAAATCACAGCAGAGACAACATTTCACGTGATTTAAGATAAAAAAATTACTGCAGTATTAAATAAAAAATATATTCTCCTTCTCAAAATAAGCAACAATTAAGAACCTCAAAGGTTTAATAACTGCATTAATGATGTAAATAACTTTATAACCATCAAATTGAAGTTCTGTTCAGCTTCATGAACATGAATAACTCAGCCTCCTGGATGCTGGGTTCAGTCTGGCCTGTAGAGAACAGTTCTTCAGAGAGAAAGCAGCAGGTTTCAGCTGCTCTGAGCTTTTATTACTTTCTCCTGAAGGCTGTAAAACTGAACCAAACCAGATAAACATAGAAGTGAACAAATACACAAGATGGATCACAGCATACATCACTGTCTGAAAACAACACAAGTCAGTGTTTAAAATCAGAGCCGCTAGCTCAATGCTAACTATTAATGAAAACGCCATTGACATGCTAACGGAATTAGCATCTGCGTTGAAACTTCAAAACAAACTGACAAACTCACAAGTATCAGTTCCCCCTCCATCCTGAACATCAGCTGAGTATACTCGAGTACTGACAGGCAGGTATTCTGGATGCTGTTTGAAATGAAGCTTAGAAAAAAGGCCAGCAGCCACACTGCTCAGTCTTCTTCTCTCACTGCTGCAGGCTGACTCTCTGTCCAGCTCACTAGCTCCCCCTAACGGGGGGCGGAGCCACTGCATGGAGCAGAGGCAGGACAGCTCCCCGGGACTCTGGCTCCATCTAGCGGCACGGAGGTGTAACGACAATTGCAGTCTTGCTTATGTTACAATATTGGCTGCAACCAAAACATTTTTATTCAATAATCTAACAACATCATAAATTATTGGCAAAATGTCCTTATATAGAATCGGATATCTTATCACACTCTCAGCAAGCTGGTGCATCTTTAGTCACAATATTTCCTGCAACCAATACATTTTAAATTTTACGTCAGCGATGTGGAAACTACACCAGAATGGAACAAACTAATGGCAAACTGTTACAATAATGGCTCCAATCATTGATCACCCTGTAGAAAACTTGTTCCGTCATGGGTCGTCACATGCCCTCTGCGCAAAAACACGTTGAATCAACGTCTATTTAAGGTCATTGTTGGACGTCCCAGCGAGGTACCCTCAAGGTACAGAACGTTACGCCAGATGACGTCTTTTTTTTACGTAGTTTCGACGTTGGGTCTCGACGTCACCAGGACCTTCATACAAGGGCCAAAAAAAGTGGGGAAAATATAAATTAAAGGGACTTAAGGCAACTTTTCAAAATTTACCTCGGTGCTGCCGCCATAGGCGCTGCGGGGAACTGCAGCCACCAGCCAAGGCGGCACGGGAGCGCCACAAACATTTTACAGAAAGTCCGTCTTCACAGCGCTGCAGCAGGGATGCTCCTGCTGTTCACTACGTCGCGGTTTACTGCAGACCACAGCGCAGATTATGTGATTTTTGTCAGCATCCGTTTTCACTCCCAAATGCAGCTGAAGTTCCTCCATGAATCAAACGCAGATCCAATATTTATTCGGCTGCCTGCGGCTTCGGTTGTTTTGTTTTTTTTTTCTGACTCGCGAGATAACGCTGATAAAGTCCTTTTTTTCTTCGTGGTGTTTTTTGTGGGCGTTGAGTGGATGCAGTTATCCGATTGTATGAGGGGGGGGGGGGGGGGGGGGGGGGGGGGGCTCGTGCTTCGATTCACAGACGGGAGCAAATGTATAATATTACCAGGAGAGCGGACAAATGAAACTACAAATAGAACTACAGATGATCTTTCTTCTGTTGATTCTTGGTTTGTCAGCAGTGAGCAGCGGTGGATTTCCGCAGCGCGATTCATCTTAAGTGTGGAGGAGTGGTGTGGGTCTCCTCTCTGCTCTGCAGCAGCAGGGGGCGCTGCTGAGACTGACCGCCTGTGAGAGCTTTGGGACGGGGGAGGGGCTCACGCAGCACCCGCTGCCTGCTGAGGACAGCGGAGACGTCCTGTCACGTCTCCAGAGCACCAGAAAAAGTCGCTAAATTTGTCGCTAGTTACTTTTGACAAAAAAAGTGGCCAAGAGGCTTTGGAAAGTCGCCAGATTTAGCGAGAAAGTCACCAAGTTGGCAACACTGCCCGCCCCTGATCCCAGCAGTGTTTGAGTCCGCGTCCACGGCGGCCATGTTCTTCCTGTTCGGCAGCGCGCATACAGCGTCAATTTACGTCACATCCCCACGATTGCGCGGGAAATTCAGACCCGAACAGCAACAAATTATTTGGCACACAGCCTGTATAAGGCAACAGACAGATACGCGGATTGGCCTGTTATTTTAGGTTTTTAATGCTTCACGACCCGTTAGCACTGAATAAACTGGAAATGCATGTGTAGTTTTTCACAAATCTTGCCTTGAGTCCCTTTAAGTTGATCAAAATGTAACTTCCGCGTTTGCAGTCCGAGCTTCCGGCTTATTGTCTCAGTCATTTCAGTATTTCATTTCAGACGAGTGACACACGAGATTTGAACTCACGACTTACTATTCCGCGATCCTCAGCCTTACCTGTTGAGCTGTTAATTTATTGAATGAATAATCTGTAACCCCGGGGGGGGGGGGGACCACACCACTAGTTTGCAGAATATTATTTATCCTGAAATACAGTGCAATACACACGAATCAAAGTGGGGCTTTAAAAAATATTACTTCATTTGAATCAATCACCAGCAGATGCTAACTCGAAATGCATAAAGACACATCCAACCTCCTGACAAGCCAACATTCACAGGCACAGGAAACTACGATCACAATCCAATTTTTTTAAACAGATTTTATTGCAAAAACTTCACAGTACTCAAAATACCGGACCAGTGATGAATCTGCAGCTAACTCTTCCTCCATCCGCTGTCCCAGCATGCCACGGTGCTGACTGCCCTCAAAAGGGACTGAGACCGGCCGGTCCACGGTGGCTCCAGACTACCGTCGGTCCACCAAACAGGAATCAGGGTTCCCCGACAACCGCTGGACCAGCGATTAAGGGAAAAACACTTAATTAGCCCGACAGCAGCGTCTCCAGCTCCGTGGCTTTGGCAGTGAAGTGTAGCATCTGACACACCTCCACTTCCGGGTTCACTCAGTCAAGCTAATGTACACTATGGCAGCCAATAACGGTGCGTTCACACCGGACGCGTCGCAAGCGTCGTGAGCGGCGCTTTTCCATGCAAAGTCTATGTGGACGAGTGGCGGGGGCGGGGCGGCGCGGGGGGCGGGGCGGCGCGTCAGGAGCGTCAGGAGCGTCGCTTTTCGAGCGTTTCGAGCGTCGACGCCCACGACCCGCGTCCCCGGCATCAGGAGCGTTGTGAGCGTCGCTTTTGAGAGTTGGGAAAACTGAACTTTCGACGCGCTGCCGCTGGGCGTCAACCAATCAGAGACGATCCCTCCGGTGCTACGTCACTACGAGTGATCCAGCACCGATGCGGGCCGGCCAGTCTTGCCAACTTGACGACTTTCTCGCTAAATCTGGCGACTTTCCAAAGCCTCTTGGTGAATTTTTTTTGTCAAAAGCGACTAGCGACAAATCTAGCGACCTTCTCTGGTGCTCTGGAGACGTGACAGGACGTCTCGCTGCTGTCGTCAATGCTGCGTGAGCCCCTCCCCCGTCCCAAAGCTCTCACAGCGGTCAGTCTCAGCAGCGCCCCCTGCTGCAGGCAGAGCAGAGAGGAGCAGACCAGCCAATAGCCACTTTTCCGACGACGACGCGGTCCAGCTTTGTTTAACAAATAAAGCCGAGCCGCTCTCCTGATGCGATCCGCCAGAGCTGGAAACAGAAATCAGCCTCCAGCGCGCCGATAAACTGACGCGCGTCGCGAGCGTCGTGAGCTTTGTGTCAAGCGTTGTGCTTGAAGCGTCACAAGCGTCAGCTTCGAGGCGTCCCAAGCGTCGACAACACCCACGACGCGTCCGGTGTGAATGCAGCATTAGTGAACACAGACACAGAACGCCCTTCAAAATAAAACAAAAATAAAATACATCAAAACACAATTCATACATAATACGTCATTCCTCATGGTAAACATTTTTTATAAAGGAACATAAAGTTTCCCCGACTTTCAAATGTTCAACCACATGTAGACGTCGACATTGGGTCCTAATTTAGACGTCCAGATCTTCCACGTCATCTAGACGTTGAAATTGGGTAATAATAAGACGTCCAAATACCTCACCTATTTTGGACGTCCAAAATAGGTCTATAATTGGTCTTGGACGGACGGACGCAATATGGACATGATCTGGACGTCCATACGACGTCCAATGATTAAGGGGTGGTTGAGTGGCCTCGCAAACTCAAGAACAGAAACGCTGCAGAGAACGACCTGGGCTCAAACCGGGAACGAGAACGCAGACCACTACACCTTTGGCTGAAAATCCCTTCAGAATAGAAAAGCTAATAATGAGCCTTCTCCTTCAGGTGTCTGTCTGGCAGTATGGCAGTTTGAGAGTGCCACCTGGAGTCTGAGGAATGTTTTTAGGTCAGAAGTTCTGATAATGGGACTCATAATTGAATTCAGGCTCGCTGCGACTCAGACGGCCGCTGCTGCACATTCACTAACAACCCATTCATTTTAATCTCCTCTGCAACCTATACGGGCTCCACGCCTCCCTCTAATTCCATCATCCATTCTATTTCAGACTCATTCTCTCCTCCGTCCACGGCCTGGTGCGGCTCAGCTGGGCCGTCTTACCGGGCCGTCGCTGTGGCGGCGAGGGCACATCATTAAAACCCAGCCGGCAGTCGCCCCCGGCTCCCTCCCAGAGGTGACCTGAAGCTGCTCAGGTTACATGGTGTCAGTTAACCACGGAGGATTTGCGGAATCAGCAGCTGACAGTGAAAAACACAACGCTAACATGAGCTGACTGGATTCCAGTGGTGAATATTCATGGCGGTCTGCCTGAGCGGAGCTCGGCCCTCACGGCCGGGTCTTCTTACACGCTGGCGCTTGAGCTCCGGGTCACCTGATTATGGCTGTTATCACTTTTTAAGACGACTCTGAAATGGATAACTGTGTTTGGCCAGGAGCTCTCCGCGCTCTGCAGCTACTGCTAACATTAGCTAATGAAGCTAACGATCAGCAGCTGCTGCTAACATTAGCTAATGAAGCTAACGATCAGCAGCTGCTGCTAACATTAGCTAATAAAGCTAACGATCAGCAGCTGCTGCTAACATTAGCTAATGAAGCTAACGATCAGCAGCTGCTGCTAACATTAGCTAATGAAGCTAACGATCAGCAGCTGCTGCTAACATTAGCTAATGAAGCTAACGATCCACTCATCAGGATCTCAGCACCACCGACCTCGTCCTCTCCTCACTGAACATCGCGTCTCTTCACTGAACCTTCATGTTCTGAACGCTACCGCAGTCCAACTGTCCAACTGTCCAGCAGTCCAACAGTCCAGCAGTCCAACTGTCCAGCAGTCCAACAGTCCAGCAGTCCAGCAGCACTCTGCTGTTCCTCCAGAAACATTAATGAGCAGTATGAAGGCAGAGGCTGAAGACACTGCTCATCCATCCACCATCCATCCAACCACCATCCAACTATCCATACATCCATCCATCAATCCATCCATCCA